>NW_026055537.1:212500-238053 GCF_023757995.1 Alternaria metachromatica
TTAAACGTTATTATTCTAAAGCTAAAAGAATAGAGTAAGCGCGCTTTTACTAAGGTTTTATATATATACTCTAACTATAAAGCTTAAGAAAGTATTACTAGATTAGTTATAAGCTAATAAGAATATATTATTAAATTATAATTCTCTTAGAATGTTTATAGTTTAAATGCTATTATAAATTAATTATATATTAGAATAGTATTATAGTAACCTTAGATAGGTTAAAAAGCTTTAACTACTTTATAGATAGTAGTACTAAGACTTTAGATCTAAGTCTATCTATCTCTAAGAGTAGGTAAAACCTTAAGTTATAAATTTAGAATTATACTAGAAATATACGCTATTCTTTTAGAACAAGGTTATAGGTAATAGAATTATAAGTTCACGAATAGATAAAATTAGAAGTACTATACTACTATATAATATAGTATACAACTTAATTATATATATATATATACTTAAGATATTCTACTATAGACTAAAAAGTAGAATTTTCTTTTATACTATTCTAGAAACTATTATAAAGCTAAGAAATATTAGTACTTTTAAGCTTTACTTTCTTAAGGTAAGACTAATTTTTTATATTTATGTATGCTAACTATCTTATACTAGAAGTATAACTCTTATTAGTAGAGTATATTCTATATATTAAGTACTACTAATTTTTTTTCTAAGCTTATTTTATCTTCTCTTTCCTTTCTGCTATAACTTAAATTTACGATATTATATTTTGTTTATACCTAATTCTAGATATCTTATAGCTTTTCAAACTACTTCTTTATAAATAAATTTCTTTCTTCTTATACTATAAACTAGCTATAACCTATTCTATATATATAAGGTTATATATCTATACTTAATTTATTAGAGATTACTTTTAGCTTACTTAAAAATAGAATAATACTATAATATAATATTATGTATACTTATTTTCTTATTTTTAAAGTTATTTTTTAATTTAAGAAACTCTTAGCGTTTAGATATATTTATTTAACTATTTATATCTATAAATATCTCTTTATCTACTTATTAAGTTAACTTATAGATATATTTATCTACATTTAATACTTACTATCTCTTTTAGAGTAATCTTAGAAAATATATTCTTATACTATACCTTACTTATATACTTCTTACTTAATATATTTTAATATTATACTAGATATTTTCTATACTTAATAATATCTTAAAATATTAATAATAATTATATTCTTTAATTTTTTCTTTTCCTCTTACCTATTATCTAACTTATACGTTACTTTAACTCTATAAAGTAATATTATAGATAATAAGAATAAGAAATTATAAGTTTAACTTAATATTAATTTATACTAAGAAAAACCTTTTATAAACTAAGTATAGTTTTCTTAAATTTAGAATATAAGTTAACTAAGTTATATAATCTATACTTATACTTAATATACTAAGAAAAGTTATAGTAGAGTAATTAGTACTACTAATATTAGAAAAGAAACCTAAGGTAATAATTACATTTTCTATTTATAGATAGTAAGTATTTATAGTTAGATAATTTACTTTTAATTATAGTACTAGTCTTACCTCTCTATTTTCTATAGTAACTAACTTTGTTTATTATATATTTTATGTTTCTTAATATTATAATACTTTAGTATTAGTATTATTTTTTACAAAAAGTATATATAAAGCTATTATACTACTTAACTATTTTATATAAGCTAATTATAAATAGAATTATAAGTTTTATAATTATAGCTAGAGAAATGTATTATATATAGTAATTAAAAGAGTTAATATACTAGTACTAGCTTTAAATTAACTATAAAGTATTATAAAGAGAAAAGGTTAAATCTAAATATATTTATCTATAATTTACTAGAGAAAACTAGTTAGAGAAGTAAAGATAAGTTTAGTTCTATTCTTAAGTATCTAGACTAGTATATAATAGTATTATAAAATTTCTATATATATAGTAAATTAACTCTTTACATAAGTAGTTATTATTTAAATAATATCTTAGTGTAGTATAGCTTTTAACTAGTATTAGAGGCATTTAAAGTAGTACTATTTATAATTTTTATCTAGCTTAAAAGAGCTTAGAAAAAGGCTAATAGCGTATTAGTACCGTAAAGTTTAAACTATACAAGCTATATTTAGAAGCTACTATTTTCTTATATAAGAATTAGGTTATATAGAATTTAGATATTAAAGAAATATTTCTTTTCTTATAAAAGCTATTACTTTTTTAGCTTTTTAATTACTTTTTTAAATTAACTTTTTAATATAAAGCTACTACTACTAATTTCTAGAACTTAGTCTTTAAATCTAGCTTTTATAACTATAGTTTAAAATAAGTATTAAGAGTATTTAAGTATTTCGATTAGAAAATCGATTATATAACTCTAGTAGATTATTTTATTAAAGCGTATATTAGATTTAAAAAACGTTAGTATAGCTTTATAATCTTTAGAACTATTAAAGTAATAGATATCTTTTACTACTACGTAACTAAGTCTAAGATAAAATATAAGATTACTATACTAATCTTTTAAATTACTAGAAATAAAAAAGCAAAAAGTAAAATTATTCTAGTATTTTGTAAAAGATACTTAATAATTGCTACTTTATTATATTTAGGTCTAAACTAAAATAAAGTTAGTAACTACCTCTAAACTAGCTAGTTCTTTCTACTAAGATATTATAGAAGTATAATAGAGAATATCTATAAAGAGTAGTTAATATCTATAGCTAGTATTAAGAATACATATAGCTTATTTACTACTACTTCTAAGTTTACCTTAAAGTTCTCTAAATATATCTCTATAACTATTACCTTTTCTCTATATATCTTTATTATAATTAAGACTCTATATTTATAGTAATTATTATAAAAAGAGTTTTATTTATACTTTTAACTATATTATAATAAATATAGATAGTTTAATATATAAAACTATTTTACAATTACTATATAGAGTTACTATACTATCTTTTATTCTTACTCTATACTAATATTCTACTATAATAGAAAAAGCATTAAAAGAAAAAAATCTTATAATAGTTTTATAATTTTAATTTCTTTTAAAAATAACATAAGCTAAATTATAAAACTTTGCTTAAGATTATTAATAGAAAGTAGTCTTCTTTAGTTAAAGTATATTTATTAGTAATAGAGAGTAGAGAGAATTCTTTTAGAACTAGAGTAATAGAGTTTACTAGGCTAAGTATTTAATATATAGCTCTTCTCTATTATAAAAGTAATATATCTAATTAGTAAAAAAGTATCTTAATCTTTTTAATAACTTTAACTAGTAGAAGAGTAGTAGTAGTAACACTAACTTTAAGATACACTAAACTTAGTATAGTAGAAACTACTACTACTTAATATTATTAATATCTTTAAGATATTAATAAATAGAAAGAAATATAACTTAGTTTTTTTCTATATATACAAAAGAAAGTAAAGTAAATTTTCTAAGTAAATTTTATAGTAGCTTATATTCTACTTTTTAAAAGAATTATCTTTATACTATTTAATAAACTTTTAAAGAAGTCTAGAATAAATAATAATAATATACTTTCTAGAAGTTAATAAAGAAATTATCTTATTATAGTTTTCTTAAGCTAAATTAGAAGTAAAGTTATTATTAAAATATATTTAAAACGTAATCTATAATTATTATATTAATAATATATTCTAGATTAACTAGAATTAATACTATAGATAGATTATTAAGCTTAGTTATTAATTTTATTTAAACAATATTTTATACATATGTTAATATTCTTAAAATTTATAGTAAGTATTAAAAAAAAAGTAATTTAATTAATCTAAATAGTAAGGTCTTCTTGTTAAAAAAAATGAAAAAAACTATATATATAACAAGATTTCTATATATAATTACTAACTATCTTAAAGACCTTATAGAGTATATTAATTACTCTATTACTAGTACTAGTTAGTTAAAGAAACTAGATAGTATCTTCTTTTTTTTTCTTTCTAGTAGATTATAAACTTAAGCTAATTCTATATCTACTCTAGATTTTAAAAAGATTTACCTAACTTAGAAAGAAATTTAAGTTATACTTAAGTTTTGTTAATAAGAATGCTTTAGTTAGTAAGCTAGTTGTATTACTTAATAATAAAACTAAATAGTCTTTTAATTTTACTACACTATTTATAGAGTTATAGTTCTTGTTACTATTTTTACTAATTATTTTCTTATTTTACATTAAGAATAAAAAAGCTACGCTACTTACGAGAACACTATATCTCTAATAGTATAATATAAGATAATATATTCTATGTATTAATAGAGCTTAAATCTAGATAACTATAGTATTTTACTTTACATTACTTCTAAAATCTAGTTAAGCTATTAATACTAATTTTTTAGTCTACTATAGTAGAAAATTTAATACTTATATTTTATTTAAAACTTAATTATAGAAGTTTAGTATAAATAATAAATCTATCTTAAAAGAGAAGAACTAAACATTTTTCTATCTATTAGCTTAGATAGAAGCTTTGTAATTAATTATTCTAGTATAATGTTAATAGAAAGTAATATTAAAGAAAAACATAGTCTAGTAACTCTAGTAACTCTATCTAGTAATTCTAAATAAAGTTAATTATCTCTACACTTCTTATATATATATTTATATAGTTATAATTATTAAAAATTTCTTTAAGTAATAAAATATAGTAGATTTATAAAAAGAAAAAAATATTTAAAAAGTAAAGTTTTTTAAAGCTATATATCTAGATAACTAGAGTAGCTAGGCTATATTCTTTTTTACATTTAAAAAGAAACTATTATTAACTAAACTATTATAATCTACTACTCTAGCTTACTTAGTTACTTTACTTTAATATACTAGTCTAAAGATAAGCTAAAAAAAATTACTTTTTAAACTTAAGAATATTTCTTTATATAGTATAAAAAGATATAGTTTCTATATATTAATAGAGTTTATATAATCTTACTAGTCTTCTACAAAATTATTTTAGTAGTAGCTTTTTTTTATAATTTCTAAATAGACCTATTCTTTCTTAATTTAGAAGCTCTTTAACTTACTTAGACTTACTTAAGAAAGCTTATAGTAGTATAAGTTTAATAGTTATAGCTTAGAATTATAGCTTAATTCTTAAAATAGTAATTATCTTTTTTTAGTACTTTATTTAACTTTAATAATATTTAACTAGCTATAAACAACTTATTATATAAGATAAAGTAAAATATACTAATAAAAGTATTATTTATAGATATATACTACTAGTTTATAATTTATTAGTAAACTAATTCTATAGCATAAACTAGTCTAAAAAGAGTAAGGTCTATTACTAGTATATATTAAAAGATGTATCTTGAAAAAGATTAAAATTAAATATTTAGAGGTATAGACGTTAGGTAGATTAAAGCTTAAACTTTTAGCACTACTACTTTTAGTATAGTAGTTAAAGCTTTTTAAATTTAGAGTAGTAAAAAAACTATTCTATAAGTACTAACGTCTTTTTATAGTAGAAAGAATTATAATATAATTATATTCTTAATAGCTTATAACTAATAAAGCTATAAATTATAAAGTAATAAACTACAAAAATATTTAGAAACTAAAATTATACTTTTACTATATATACACTCTCTATTCTTTATCTCTATCTCTATTCTTATTCTTATTCTTATTCTATAGCTTATAATAAATTAAAGTTTTTAACTTATTAAAAACAGAAATAGTAGCTTAAATCTAATACTAAAGCTACACTAATATACACTAGATAATCTCTTAACTATATCTTTATTCTTTTAAACGTTCTTCTAGTATTAGTAAGTTTAAAGCTAATCTTATTACTAGTTATATTATTCTTTTTCTACCTATATTAATTATATTCTTATACTATATTACGTTACTTATTAAAGCTTCTATAGACTAATTTAAAACTACTACTAAAAAGAAAGCTCTTAGTTAGAGTATTTTTAAGATTATTATATAAACTATTATTAAGGCTATTATAAAGACTATTATTAGAGCTCTTAAAGTTTACTTTACTTATTTTATATTCTATTCTTAGACTACTAAAACTATTAATACTATTAATACTATTAATACTATTAAAATTATTATACTACTACTATAAAAGCTCTTTATAAGTAGACTAAGACTTTTTATAGTTCTTTACTATAGTAAAGCTTATAAGTAACTTACTAGTAATATATAAAAGTTTTTTTTATAAACTATACTTACTATAAAATAAGTAATAGAATAGTTATTATATTACTAGTATTACTTTGTTTACTTAAAGTAATCTATTAATTATCTATACTATCTATACTTATAACTTTATATATAAAATTAGACTATAAATAGCTTTACCTTTAGAAATAAAAGTAGCTATTATATACTAGTATAAAGTGTTTATTAAATTTTTTAGCTAGAGTAATAATACATAGACTAAAGAAAATAAAGTATTTAAATTCTACTTTTTATATAATAATACTATTAAATAGATAGTAGCTATATTAGTATTCTACTATTATAGTTACTCTTAAGATCTAAGCTCTAATAAAGTAGTTATCTTTATTAGCTACTTAGCGTCTTAAGTTATATTTTATCTATAGCTTAAGATTAAATATAGTAAGGCGTTAATAATATAAGCGTTACTTAATATAAAGTTCTCTTTCTTCATAAAGCCTTAGATATTAGTAAATAAGAATATAAATAGCTTACTAAGAGAGTACACTAAAACCTACTTAAAGCCTTAGTACTAATAGTAATATACACTAAATATATTAAAATCTTAAAATCTTCTATTAGTTCTAGAATAACTTTAAAAGCTAAGCGTCTTTTAAGAACTTTTTACTAAATAGAGTCTATAAAATTAGGTATAAGGCACTACTACTATTTGTTAAAAAAGTGTTTTTAAAAATTTAATCTTTATATTTTAAGAAATTTATACTTTTAAGTAGTATAACTTAGCTAGAACTAAAAATAAGAAGCTTAGCTTAAAAATTAAAGTTATATTAGATAAAAGTATTTTTAATATAAAGAAATTATGTAAGTAAGATAAAGTTTTATTCTTTACTTTTATTTTTTATTCTTTTCTAACTTTTTAGGTAGAACTTCTATAATTCTTAAAAATTTAATTAAAATAGAATAAGGTTTTAAGAATAATATAAAAAAGCAAGATTAGTTTTATTAAGCTTAGTATAAAAGATATAGCTAGTTTTAGTAGAAAGAAATTATTATTCTTCTTTTAACGCTAGCTTACTATCTCTAAAAGCTAAGCTAGTAAAAGTCTAAGTAGACTTACTTAAAGAGAAAGTTTAAAACTTTTAAAGTTACTAGATATCTTAGTTTTAGCTAGTATAGTTGTCTAGATATATTGCTTTAAAAGAATTAATTTCTTTAATATCTATTTCTTTATATTACTCTACTATACTTAAAAGTAAACTTAAAGATAGTAAGAGTAAGTTATTAAGCTAGAAGCTTAAGAAATCTTTAAACTTTACGTTAAACTAAGTCTTTAAAGCTAAGTAAAACGTAATAGTAAGAGTAGATAGCTTTTATTAGTAAAAGAACTTAAAGTTAAAAGATAGTATACTCTTAAAGAAAAGCCTTTTTCTTAGCTATAGAAGTAGCTAGATAACTATAATAAGTATAAAAGTAAATGTCTTTTTATAGCTTAATACTAAAGTTTAAAGAATAGTAACTCTATATAGTAGTTATATAAAAGTTATATTATAACTATACTTCTCTTTACTAAGAATCTATTTTTCTAATATTTAAATACTTTTATATCTATCTTTTTATATATATTTCTTATCTTTCTTAAGAGATTATTCTTAATATAAGTAAACTTCTATTCTATAGATATAATTAATATTAAAATTTTAAATAATACTTAAACATATAGCGAAATAGATATTACTAACTTAATTACTTTTACTAAAGATATAAGTATAAAAATTTATTTTCTAGTCTATACTACCTATCTTAGAATAGTATTTATATAAAATCTAGCTATTAATATAAAACTTATATAGTACTAAAAAAGATACTTTAACTTTCTTACTATTAATGCTATAAACTAGTTAATTAAGCTAAAGTAAGTAGAAAGCTTAGACCTTTTAAGTATATAGACTCTTTTTAATAAAAATCCTATTATTTCTACTTATATTACTACATTTAACTAGCTCTTATAACTTTAAGTACTAAATACTCTATATTCTTTATATTAAGAAATACTTCTTTAATACTAAACTATTAAATCTCGAGATTACTTTAAGTAATAATTAATATTATAGTTTAAAATACTTATTATAAGTATTACTTTATATATAAGGTTAATTTTATTCTTTATATAGAAATTAATAAAAATTAAATTTAAAACTCTACATATAAGAACATAGCTATTCTAATTATACTTATTAGTTTATAGTTATTTTAATAGAAGTATCTTATCTTAAACTTAAAACTTTAATTTAACTTAAGTTCTTTTCTTACCTTACTAATTTATTTTTTAATATAGCTATTATTTAAGAGCGTATATATAAGATACTAGACTAGTTACTTTTATAATTTAGGTAGGTTTTAAAAATAATTATAGTATTAGTAAGTAGCTTTTAGCGTATACTTACTAAGTATAGTAGCTATAATAATTAACTTTATAGGCTTAAAGCTAGGTTAATTATTATAGTTTTTTTAAAGTCTAATAAAGTAAGTCTTGTAAAGATTAATCTATACATTTTTATTACTATTATATTACTAGTTTATTTATACTACTTACGCTATTACTTTTTAGCTTAGTACTAAGCTAAGAAGACTACTTACTTTTACCTACTATATCTTTTAATAGTTAATAAGTATGTATAAATAGAGTACGCTAAAACTTCTTACTTAAGGCTTTTATACTATAGCGTGTAATAGAAAACTTATATATTAGTAAATCTTATAGTTATATTAATTATTAAGAAGAAGCTATAACTTAATATACTTTGTAATTTTTCTATTTAGTAATTACTCTAGCTAAGAAGATTCTTAATTAATTCTTATAGAACTATATATACTATTATTAGCTTAATAAATAGAGCTAGATTATGTAATCTATATATAAAAGTCTTCTAACTACTAGACTTTTTTATATTAGCTCTTATAAGTATATATATTACTCTTAAACTATTAAATTCTTTTTAATTACTCTAATTACCTATTTTTAAAAATTTAAGCTTTAGCGTACGTTCTTAAGTAGTAAGCCTAGTAGAAAGTAGCTAATTATTAGAAATTTCTTATATAATACTAGAGTTTTACTTATCTTTATTAAACTAATAAAGCCTTAATTTTAAATAGTAGATAAGCTAACTTTATTACTTTAATTATAGCTTATATTACTTATAGAATTCTACTTAGTAGTTAATAGCTCTTCTTTACTTACTATTTAATAAATAAATATAATATTAAACCTACTTATAGAATTAATAAGCTTACTATTGTTAAGTATTTTAATTTACTTAATTACTTAATTTTTATTTAGCTTCTCTTTATATTTACTCTAATATAGCTTTCTGTTAGAAAATTTTATATTATAAGTTATAAATACTTTATAAATTACTAGTATCTATATATAATATATAATAGAAGCTTAATAGCTAATAAAATATAAAATATTACTATAAAGCTTTACTTAGAAATCTTAATAGTACTTTCTAGCTATATAATTACTAAAAAGTAAATATATATAGTAGCTCTAAGTATAACTTCTATTCTATTCTAAGTTAAGATTAGTAGCTTTATACTTAATTCTAAGTTATTAATTATAAAAGAAGTACTTTCTAGACTATTTATATAATACTTAATTAGAGAATTAGTAGCTATTAAACTATACTAAACTTGTTTTTTAAATTTAAGCTACTATATTTATAATTACTAGCTAAAGCTTAAAGAAAAGGTTAGTACTTTTATATATTTTAATTAACTTACTAATATACTCTTAGCTAGTGCTTTATACTAAGCTATTAAGCTTATAGATATATAGTAGAAGTATAATAATTAGAGTTCTTTTCTTTGCAGCGTATTTCTTATTTCTTTAGTAGTTTTTCTAAGATAGTAATATAGTATAAATATTTTAGTAAATTTCTAAAATTTTATACTAATAGTAGCGCTTTACTCTAGATATAAATTTTAGAATAACTTCTATTATAAAGTTTTATAACTTACCTCTTAGATTTTAATTATATAGCTTAATTATATAATATCTCTTAATAATTAGAACCTATTAATTTAGTGTATAATATAAAAAATATTTTAAAATATTATTTTATTATAAAGAAAAGTTATTATAATAACTTATAAAGCTAATAAAACATTATCTAGTATATATTTATAGTAGTGTAATTATAATATTTAGTGTATTATATACTTATAATTTCTAAATTCTAAGTAGTGTTAACAAAAGTTATAAAAGTCTACTTACCTAAATAGCTTAATCTTTAGTACTAAAAGATAATTCTACTAGTAAGAAACTCTAAAACTTATAAGAAAGAAATAGTATTAATAATAATAGAATTAGAAATATAGGTAGAAGTATTATATTTAATTAATTAAAAGTTAAATCTATACTTAAGAGATATAAGAATTATAGACACTTTAAGTATAATTTAAAAATATTACACTAAGGTATCTAATACTTATATACTTCTAAAGAAGTTAAATTTATTAGAAAATAGACTCTTTATCTATGTATAGTAATAATTACTAAAAGTAATAGTGTAGTAGTAAAACTAGTAATATAATAATAGGCTAAACAGCTATTAGGCTTAAGAGTTAGTGCGCTAGAGAAAGCTAGGTCTAAACAGCGTTTAGACAAGAACAATAATAAGATATACATAATACAATTAACTGTATTAAGCACCTATTCTAATAGAGATACTACTAATCTTTCTACTATATATAGCAACTAACTAAAACTTAACCTATTTAGCTTTCTGCCTTAGAAAGACTACGCGCTACCTTTAAGTGCGTATTTTACCTACTAAAGGCTTATTAGAACAATAGTTTAACTAGACTTTAGAAGAGATATAATTATTACGTAATATAATAGAATAAGTAATAAGTAAGTACATAAAATAAAAAATAAGATAATACGTAGAATAGTATACCTAAGAGACGCGTAGAAGTAAACTGTAAGCTATAGAAACCTAACAGTATAGACACCTAAGAAGTAGGCACACTAAAAGACCTCTAATAACATAAATAATTAGATAATAATAACTACTACTTAGGCTAATAGATAATATAGCTGTAGTAGCGCTGCGCTAAGCAATATAAAGAGCTAGACAAGAGGTTTAGACTAGGCTAATTACTTCTTAGATAGCTACATAGATAGAAAATAACATAATAGAAAGTATATAGCTATATTATTCTACTAAGAATAAATAATAAGACTTAAGAAAGGTTAGAAGAGCTAACGCAGTAGATCTTAATTCTAGTATAGCTAGAAAGAAAGAGGCTAAATAATAAGATAGTAGTAGAAAGCTATTATAGCATATAAAAAAGGTAGCGATAGCTCTTCTAGTAAAGAACGCCTAACTTTATTAGCAAGCAAATAGTTAAACCTAATTAATAGCACTTATACGTTTAATATTTACACTAGCTATTATACTATTTGTAATACTTATGTACTACCTCGCATAAATAAGTAAGAGTTAATCTAACAAGGCTAAGATTAATAAATAATCTAAGTTAGTTGCTAAAGCCCTTTTAAAAGCCTAGTTCGCTAAATAACTATCTTTGCCTCTCTAAACTAAGCCTATAAAACCTAAAGCAATACCTACGTTATTCTAGAAGAACATTAAGATGCTAGACATTCTAGAGTCTTTAGACACTACTAGCTAGCAGCCTTAGGCACAACCTCTAGTATAACTCTAGAATAATAATATAGCAAAGCTTCTTTAGATAATAGCTTAGTCTCTCTAGTAGCTAGGTAATTGCCCTCTAGTTTATTCTACCTAGCTTCCTCTATACCTATTAGAGACAGTTCTAGTGTTTAATAGAACTAACGTTACTATGTTTCTTAAGCGTTTTAAGAATATATTAAAGTACTATAAGTTTATAGACAAGATAAAGATTAATTACCTTTTAGCGCACTATAAACCTAAGCAGAGAGCAATTATCTAAGCCTTAAATAAATATTCTAACGCTCTAGTTACTAAATTCTAGAAGAAGTTTAGAGAAGCTCTTAGAAAGCTCTTTTGTACTAATAATAAAGACTAATAGAAAGCTTAGGCTAAGTACTTTAAGCACTAGCTTTTCTAGTGCTAAGCAAGGTCTAATCTAAATATTAAGAAGTACCTATAAAAGTTTTAGATTTATAGTAAGCGCTGTGTTAAAGCATTAACTATTAATAAAGATTGCTAGAGTTTCTACCTAGTTAAGAGACTACTCTTTAGATATACTATAAAGATACTTAATAAGTTTAGTTTAAAGACTAATAACTTAAGAGCATTTAACTACACTAAGATTAGTAACTACCTTACTACCTATCTAGAGGTAGAGAAAGAAGCTTATATGCTTAACCTCTCTAAAGTAGTTAAAGAGATTATTCTAGAAGTTAAATTTAACCTAGCGTAGCTAATAGCTTGTTAGCAACTTTAGTAACTAGCACTAACCTTCTAAGACAACTATACGCAGGCTTTCTAGCTACCTAAGCTTAATATTCTGCTTTAAGATAAGCTGCTTAGGCTCTATACCTTCTAGTCTTCTCTAGAAAAAGCACCTACTAATATAGAGGTAGATAACTTAGTTAATAAGATGCTTAACCTAAAGATTAATTATACTAGCCTAAAGATAGAACTATAGAAGATCTAGTAGATCTACTATAAAACTAAACTTATAAACAACTCTAATATACGCAGCAAAGTAGACTATTAAGCTAATAAACGCGCAAACTACCTAAGAGCATACCTACTCTAAGACTAGAGGCAATTCTAGCTAAATAACTAGTATTAACCTTAGTAGTAGTAGTAATACAGTAGTTACTAATAGAATACTAGTTAGACTTTCTGCAACAATTTCTAAGGCTTTTAGAATCTAGAAACTAGATATAATTAAGGTACTATAAATAGACAGGCTCTTAGAGCAACTATAAATTATTAGGTATATAATAAGAGTAATTATTATAAGTAGAACTACCTAACTCTTTAAGCGTATATAGATAAGAGCTAGCTTTACATAGATAAATAGAATATACTTTAGTAGAGTACGCTAGAGAACCTTTAGAGTTGTATTAATAACCTAGGCTAGAGACTATAGGCTAAGAGTATTTTAGCTAAGATTAAGTAACAATTTCTAAAGAAGAACATTAACTCTCTTATAGTTAACGCCTAGTTTAGCAACCTAAAGGCTCTAATTAGTGTAGAGAATAACGCTATTTTAGTTTAGCTTATACTAGACTCTACTAGAAGCCTCTAAGCAGATAATATAGAACAATTCTAGAAGCTTTTAAGTATCTTTACTAAAGATAAATTAGACTACTACCTACGTCTAGTAAACCTAAATTAATGTAACAATACTATTATAGCTATAACTATTTCTAGAGTATTCTTAGAACTTAAGAAGGTAGTATCTTACAATTCTTTTAAGGTTTAGAAGAAGATAATACTATAAAGACCTAGTAATAATTATATCTCTTATCTCTAAGGTTATAAGAATAGAATAGAATACTCTTTAAGCTATTAGGCGCTAAATAAGAAGAGAGTTATCTAATTTAGCAAAGAAGATAATCTTATATAACTAGATAACAAAGTATCTAGAACACTATAAGAACAATTAGAACTAAATTCTAAGATAACTAATAAGTAACTAAGAAAGCGCAAGATTGTTAATAAGCTTAAGTCTAATACATAAACTATAATCTGTAGTATTCTAGGCACTTTAATCTCTCTTTAGATTAGTACTCTTCTTAGTAATATGTCTAAAGTCTGTAAGATACTATTTAACTCTAACTATACAAATAAGAAGCTAGATAAGTTTAAAGTTAATGTTATTAAAACGTTAAGGTAACAGGCTAGATAAGAGAAGCTTTAAGAAGAGAAAGAAGAATAAGAGTTTAATAAGCTCTTAGACGCTATAGTTAATACAATTACTCTTAGCACTCTCTCTAACTACGTACTAGTAGAAGTAGAAGCTAGTAAAGTAGTTAACTACTATAGCCTAAAAGCAGAACACTAGACTAACTAGAAGATTAGCTATATGCAATAGCACATTATTATAGATTAAGGCTAAGAGTATAACTCTAAAGACGTAGATTATAACTACCTAAGAGATAATTAAGCGTATAACTAACTAATAGGTATTAAGTACTTGCGTTAAGACTACCTAAAGGTCTCTATTAATATTAGAGAGAACTCTTTTCTCTGCCTCTTAGACTTAGGCGCTAAGCTAAACACTATTAAGAGAGAAGTAGCTAAGAGAGCTATATTACTAATTATATTACTACTAGGCAGTATAAAGACTACTTAGATAGTTACTACAAATAGAAGTATAGTAAGCTTTATAGGTATTATCTAGAGTGTCTCTGTTATTATAGAGTAGATTAAAGTCTAAACAAACTTCTTTGTTATAGAATTCTGCACTAATCTAATTATTCTAGGTAACTCTTTTCTAATAGACGCTTAGGCGCGTATTAAGTATATAACTAATAGATTAACGTACTATTATATCTTTAGCGCAGATAGCTAAGCTAATATAAGATTTATATATGCTAGAAGTAATAAGCTTATAGCTTCTAGTCTTTATACTAGACCTACGTTAGAAAAAGGTATAGAAGTATAGTAGCTAGCGCTATACTCTAGCACGCAACTAAAGAGCTAGTAGATAGCACAGCATGCGCGCATGTAGAGGCAGTAAGTATAATAATAGAGAAGGTTAGAGACAGCAGACTAAATAGTAGTTAGATACTTATATAATCTATTAGTAAATAGGTTCTATAAAAGAAGCGTAGAGCTTCTAGAAAAGATCTAATAGCATACTTATTAAGATTAAATAGTAAGTTAATAGGCCTTAGGCCTAATAGAAGCCTACTAATAAGAGATAAAAAAGGCCTATATATTTTTAAGATAGAAGACGTTAAAGAGCTATTAGTCTAACTTCTAAGTAATATTATAGAAAGTATTAGTAATAAAGACACTATAAAATAGAGTAAGGCGTTCTTTTAGGCAAAGAACCTAGCTAAGGTAGATAAAGGCTTTATACTAAAGGTTAATATAGTTATAGTATTGCGTAAACCTACGCGTCTACCTACTAAGCATATAGTAAGTTAGCTAAATAACGCTTAGATTAATAGAGCTTATAAGTGTAAAGGCGTTAAGATTAAACCTATTAATAACTCTAGCTAACTAACGCAACCTATTAAGAGGTAGTTAGACTAGAAGAAAAGAGTAGTAGTAAAGCAAATATCTAATACTAATAGCTAATTAGCTCTATTTACTAAGTATTTTAAGCTATAATACGCTGCATTTCTCTAAGGCACTTAAATAACACCTAAACATATTTTAGAGATAAAAATCTTATTAGAGTTATTACTAGTAGAGAAAGATATACTCTTAGAGGTTCTCTACTAATAAGAAGTAGTACTAGCCTAGAACTTTAGAGAATCTAGAAGAGTTAGCAAAGACATTATCTCTCTAGTTATTATTAATATAGTACTACATTAAGCCTAAAGAGCTAACTAGTTTTCTATTCTAAGAAAGCTTTAGTAGGTTATAATTAACATAATTTAGAACTATATTAATAGAGGTACCTTAGAGTTATATAAGAGCTAGTATTGTAACTTATAGTTCTTAGTTACTAAGAAAGATAAGAGGTATTGCCTAATTAATAACGCTTAAAAACTTAATAGAGTTATAATTTGCAACGCTAACCTACTACCTAATTCTAATAAGTTTTTAGAGAAATTTGTAGAATGCGTTATTATAAGTCTATTAGACTTCTTCTTAGAGTATAACTAAGTAGAACTATATAAGAACTTAAGAGACATAATAGCCTTTTTAACACTATTAGAACTTATATAATAGTGTATACTTCTAATAAATATAATAAACTCTCTAGTAGAGTTTATACGTGTTATAACAAAGATTTACAGAGACTATATCTCTAATAAGTGTATACTATACCTTAATAACGTATGCATTAAGAGGCTAAAGAAGCGCTATAGTAACTATAAGGTAGAACTAGGTATAAGGTAGTTTATTGCTAAATACCTTTTAAATATTAATAAAGTGCTTACAGATATTAAGCGCGTAGGCGCAATAATATTAGGCTATAAGTCTAACTTCTACTACCTCTCTATAATTATTATTAGCTATTAAATTAATAAACATAGCTACTACTTTAATAAGAAGAAGGTTAATAAGATTACGCGTTAGCTAGATTGTCGCAACGCTAAGAAAGTCTAAATATTTCTTAGAATCTGCGTTTACTATAGAGTATAGGTACTAGGTTTTGCTATTATTATAGTCTCTTTATTTAAGCTTCTCTACAAGAATACACTATTTAAATAAAGTCTAGAGTAGAAGTAGGCAATAGAATATCTTAAGGTAGCTCTAATAACTACTCTAGCGCTAGTTTCTATTAATTATACTAAGCCTATCTAAAAGATTATTCTTATAGTTAATAGTAGTAAGAAGAGTTAGAGTGCAGTTATTATATAGCTTAACCTAAATAGCTATTATTACTCTATACGCTTTAAGAGTAGAGTTTAGTCTACTACTAAAAGAAATTAGAATTTAAGCAAGCATAAATATAAAGCTCTTCTACTTTCTCTAAAGAAGTTTTAGTTCTATATCTATAGAGTAAACTTCTAAGTTAAAACAAACGCAAAGACGCTTATTACGCAACTCTAATAAAGCGCAATAGATCTCTCTAGAGCTCTAATTACTTAGTAGCTTATACTTCTTAATATATAGAAGTTTAACATTATCTATATAGCTAGTAAGAAGAATATTATAGCTAATGCTCTTTTAAGAATACCTAAGCTAGATAGCTAGAAGCTATCTAATAAACCTAAGAAAGATATAGAAGACTTTATTAATACGCACCTAAATATAGTTTAGCTTATCTTTAGCAAAGCTCTAGCGCACGCGTATAGAATATACTAAGTAGATCTTTCTTTTAATAATTAACTACTAGTAGATAGCTATAGTAATAAGTTATAAGCAATTATAGGCTAGCTTCTATTCTGCAGAAGGCCTAAGCATATATCTACTACTAAGTTTTGTAAGTTTAAGAAGAAAGCGCTCTAAATAACTATTAGAGAATAACATCTCTTTATAATTCTCTTAGAAGGCTAGCTTCTATAAAGAGTAGTTAACTTAATAGATAAGTAGCATAAGATTATTAGATCTCTCTATAATAAGTCTAGCTACTAAGGTAAGAAAGGCACCTAGCGTAAGGTATAGGCGCGCTACTATTAGAAAGAATAGTATAATTAAGTTAAACACTATATATAGTCCTGCTCTAAGTGCTAATTATATACATTAGTAATAGTTTAAGAAGAGCTTTAGCCTATAGAGCTACTAATAATACTATTTACATAGATTACTATTAACGTTATTTATATACTACCTAGCTGCAATAGTAAAAAGTTTCTTATTATTGCCTAAGACTATCTTTCGCAATAGGTAGAAGCTAAGGCTTTAGCTAAGAATAACTTAAAGAGCGTTTAGAAGTTTCTACTACATAATATCTTTTGTTAATAGAGTATTCTACTTAAGATATTAGCTAACAGAGGCTCTAAGAACAAGAGCCTTATTAAGAAACTTTAGAAGTAATAGAAAATTAATAGAGTTATTTTAAGTGCCTACTACTCTTAGAGGTAAGAACTTATTAAGTAAGAGTACGCGCCTATTATAGCTACTCTAAAGAAGCTTTCTAGTAACTAGGTAGACAACTTACCTAACGTTCTATAGACTAACTATACTACTATTAAGTAATCTATAAATAAGACGCTAGCGTACTTAGTCTTAGGCTAGTAGCATATCTTACCTATTAAGCTATCTATTCTAACTTAGCAGACGCTTCTATAGAATAATATTTAGAATATACCTACTCTTCTTATAATATAAGCTTACTAGTTTAACTATAGAGATAAATAATTTAAGAAGTCTATTAACTATACTATGCGTCTTAGGCATAAGAATAAAGACTATTTTAACTAGTTAAGAGTTTTTTAGCTAAGTAAGCTTTCTCTAGATAATCTTATTCTATTAAGAGACTCTTTCTATAAAAATAACTAATCTACGCTTACTAAGTTTCTACTTAAGTAGAAAGAGCTATTTTGCATTAGCAGCGTTAATAAGAAAGGTTAGTATTAGTTAGAAGAGCTTAATAGTACCTCTTTCTAAAGTTATACGCTAGAAAACTGCCTAAAGGCCTTTTACTAGCGTATAGTAGCAGATCTTGCTAAGATTAATAGACTAGACTACGCCGTAACTATATTCTCTACTAATAAAACTAATAATATAGATTAAGAAGTAAGTAGTAATAATAATAATAAGACGCCTAAACAGCCTACGTATAGCTAAGATATTCTAGATACTCTAGAGTTAACTAAAGTTTAAAGAAGCCTATAGCTAAGAGCTTAACTAGATAATCTATTAGTTAATGTAGAAGAGAAACAAGATATAGAATAGGCATTATCTAGACCTTAGTAATTATTAGTAGTTATTCTAATAAAGAAGTTAGATTTTAACTAGAATAAGTATTAGGTATATGCATTATAGGTATAGTTTTAAGTAGTTTTAGATATATATATATTAAACACTATAACTAAGCTCTAAACTACGTCTATAAATATATACAAAGAATAGCTACTACTATTTTAGCCTACAACTAAGCAACGTACCTACTTCTTACTCTTCTTCTTCTTCTTACTAAAGGTCTTCTAGACTAATAAGCCTTTAGACTTAGATAGAGTAAGAAATTTATTGCTCTTATTATTATTAATATCTATAACTTTAGTAGAAGGCGTAGTAAGCTTATAAGTGCAAAGAGTGCGTATAGAAGTAGATAGTAGTACTAGTTTCTTTATCTTCTTAGTAGAAGTAGACTTTATAGTACTCTTAGAAGAAACGCGCTTACGCTTAGAAAATAGTAGAGCTAGAAGACTCTTTAGAGCAGCTATAGCCTTTTCTAGCTAAGTAAGCCTTAGCTTGTAATTCTTCTTAGAGATACTCTTACTATAGTTACTAATATCTAAGTTCTAGAACTTCTTAGTAGAATTATAGTTACTATTACTAACTAGCTTCTTAGAAGTACGTAGAGCCTAAACTACAGAACTCTTCTTATATAACTAAAGTGCGCTTAGGCTATTAGAGCTATTAAGAGAGAAAAATAGCTAGAATAATTAACAAGAGAGGCGGAATGCTATAGAAGGCTTATTAAGATCTACTAGCTTAGTAAATATAACCTTCTTGCTAAAGAAGTTAGGCTAACCTAAGAATAAGTTAGCTATTATACTAATACTAAGAAAGTAGATATCTAAGAGGTAGTTAGAAACTTATAAGTAAAAGAGCACTAAGGTTCTACGCTCTTTGCGTAGTAATTAGTGTAAGTCCTCTATAGTATTAGAAAGCTATTTAATATAACTAAGTAATATAACTTAAATAGAAGCTTTAAACTATATTTATAATAGCTACATATTTTATTATATCTACTAAGCTCTTTATTCTTACCTAAAGCTAACTTATACTTAATTACGCTAATAAGATAATAGTATATAAGTATAGTAATAAGAGGCTTAAAGACAATTTGCTTATAGTTTATACTAAGAGAGAAGAACTTATAGAAGAATAAATAGTTCTTAGATACGTCTAGAGGCGCTAAATTAATTTTGCGCTTAATCTAAGGTTTTTTACTCTAAGTTAGAAAGTAGGCTACTATAAAAACTAGTCTAGCTAGAGTCTCTAAAGTGTTAAGGTTAACAATATATCTATAGAGGTCTTTAACCTAGTTAATAGTAAAGTCTACGCGTAACATATATATTACTATAAAGAAATATAATGTTAGTAGAATGTCTTTTAGAAAGTAAGAAAGAAAAATAGTAGACTTACTCTAGCTAATAACAGCATTAGAAGTAGAAATACGCTTTAGTAGCTTATGCAACTCTACTACTTAATTACTAAGAGCTCTAGGCACTAGACGCTTTTTTGTAGGTAACTTAGAAAGAACTTTAGACTTAGAAGAGCTAGAGCTCTTAATAGAGAGGCTAAATTTCTTAATATTAGATAGAGTTTTATAGTAGTTAGGCAGCATAGTAGAGCGTAAAGTGTTCTTACCTATAATACTCTAAAGCGCCTAAGAGGCGCTTAGCGCGTAATTAAGGTTAAAATCTATTTACGTAATACCTAAGAATATCTTAATATTAATCTACTCTTAAAGGCTAAGAAGAGATTCTTTATTATCTAAAGTAGAGAAGTTAAAGTTATTAAAAAGCTGCGTATCTAGCTTATTAAACTTATTAGCACTTATAAGTATAGACTAAGTAGTAATAGTAGCTAAATAGTTCTTAGCATTAGACTTAGTAGTTATCTTATTAGCAGAAGTTAGCTTAGAAGTAGTAGCCTCTAGCGTAGTAATAGTAGCTGCTTACTTAGACGTAGCACGTAGAAAGGCTTATAGAGTAGTAGAGTAGGCGTTATTAAAGCTAGAGAAGATAATAGACGCGCTCTTAATAAGAGGCTACTTAATAGTCTTACCTTTAGGCGTAGTGTTAATAGAGCTAAAAGCTATAGTAAGAATGCGTGTAAAATAATAGTAGTAGTAGTAAAGCAAAGAGTAAAAAGAGGTAGAAGAGCGCGCAAAAGAGTATAAGATAGTTAAAGTATAGAAAGAGTAGAAAGTAGTAATAGAGATATTATAAAAGAATTTACTTAATGTGTTTACTACCTAAAGAGCTATTAAGCCTATAGTAATAGACCTACTTTTCTTATAAGAACTACTACGCAATACTAGATTATAACACTAGAATTTTAAAGCTAGCTAGCATGTAATAATACTCTTAGAATGTATTAGTAATATAAAAAGAATATTATAATACTATAATATAGAATGTAATGTATTTAGAGTAGTTAGAAATTTAACTAAAGGCTGCTTAGCTAAAGCTGTAGTAAAACTCTAACTAGATATCTTAAGTAGGCGCTTAGATTAGTATCTGCTAATAAGAAAAGGCTCTTAGACAGGCTAGAGAACAGCTTTAAGAACCTTAGAAATAGATCTTAACTTTATAAAAGAATTATTTTAATTTAGAAAGATATTAGAAGATCTTCTATATAATTATAAAGGCTGCTAAGGCTATTACTATTAGTACTTCTTAATTACAGCTTAGAATCTAGTATTATTACAATAACTACTAGAAACTTAAGAATATTATAATAGAAAGATTATATCTAAATAATATTTAGAACCTAAGGCTAAAGAAGAAGAGACCTTCTTTCTTTTAAGTATAGAAGAGAAGTAATATAGGTTTAGCTATTATAATATTATAGGCGTAAGAATATAAGGTAACAAGAGAAGACTTAGAAGTATATTATAATTTTATTTACTACAACTATAGAGTAGAACAGATAGACCTAAGAGTTAATTAGAGAGAAAAGAGACTAGAGAACTACTTGCGTATAGAAGAGCTAGCAGAGCTAGAAGTTATAGAATTAGCAGAAGTTAAAGAAGAAATAGGCTTAGTAGTTTTAGTAGAAGTAGTAATAGAAGTAGTAATAGCAGAAGCCTTAGACTTAACAACATTATTACTAACAGTATTAGCCTTATTAGTAATAGCCTTCTTAGGCTTAGGCTGCTTACAAGGTTAACTACAACTTCTACCTAGAACCTAGATAGAAGAAGAAGTAGTATAGAGAGCGTAATAATAAGATTTTCTAGTTAGCGTAATAAGCTTAAGAATACTAGTAGCTAAACTACTATTAGGCCTAATAGAAAGCGCAGCGTCTAGAGTAGGCTAGCTAGTAGATAGATTAGACTTCTTAGGTTAACTCTAACTCTTAGAGATAGTTAACCTAGACTTATTATTACTCTTACTAAGAATCTTTAAGCGTAGCAATAATAACTAAACATAAGACGTACTAGTAGAAGTAGAAGTAGCCTTAGCATTAGAAGCCTTCTTAGGCAAATTATAGCTAAGATTCTTTAGGCTTAGTTAGAAAGCTAAGTTATAACTAGCGTTAATATTACTTAAATAGTATCTATACTAAGTAGCTATACTATTGCTAGCCTAGGTAAATAAGGCCTTATTACTCTCTTTAGATATAGTAGTTAGCTTCTTACTAGCCTTAAGACAAGTAAAGACGCCTTTAGAAGAACTAGTAATTATATTAGAGGCAACTATAGACTTAGTAGCTATAGTAGACTTAAAGCTGCGCCTTACTACTTAGGTCTCTAGAAGAATATATTAGCAAAGATACTAGAAACAAGAAAGTAAGTATCTAAAGAATAGTTAGCAACTTACTACAAAAAGAGCAAACCTAATAATTACTATGCTTTAAGTAATTAGTGTAAACTCTACTCTTTATTAGCTAGCTATTAATGTAGACCTAGATATACTAGCTAAACATCTTTCTATAATTTAATAACGCACACTAACTATAGATAATAATCTTAATAGAAGAATTCTTAACTAAAGAATTAATTGTACTAACTAACTTAGCGCTAAAGTAATAAGACAGTATAAGCGCCTCTATATTAGAGTTAAATAGCTAGCGCGCAGACTTATTATCTAACTAAAAGAATTTACTAATAGTTATTTCTAGATTAGCTAAGTAAAAGTTACTATAAGCGTTAACCTATACATTAGACTAATAGCTTTTCTAATTAGTAGCTAAGATAGACAGAGAAGGCCTAAGCATACGTTCTACGCTTTATAAGGTATATAAGTAATTCTATATATCTATAGTAAAGCTAAGAGTAATAATATAGGCTCTCTAGTTAGTTACTAATAAGGTAGAAGATATTAGAATAATGTTTAGTTAAAAGGCTCTAGAGAAGAGAAAAGACTTACGCTAGGTAATATACTAGTTGTAACTAGAGTTAGAAGTTTTATACTTATATAACTTCGCTATATATATGCTACGCCTACTCTCTTTAATAGTCTTAGTTAGAGTAAAAATAGAAAAGCGCAGAGACTTACTTTAGTTCTTCTACTTCTTAGAAAGGCAAGACGTAAGCGTCTAAGAGGCTTTTATTAGAGACTTAAGAGCTAACTTAGGCTAAGAATAGCTAGTAGAATTAACGTTGCAAATAGAGAAGAGTAGTAGAGTAGTATTAGGCACGTTAGTTATAATAGTATTAGTTTAGCTAATACTAGCGCTAGTCTTAGCTTTAATTAAGAGCGTAGTCTTAGGCAAAGTAGGTAGAGTAGGTTTAGCTAATAGCTGTTTAGGCGCACGTAAAAGTTAGAACAACAGCGTAGTATTATTACTAGTACTCTTAGTTATAGGCTAAGCAGCAAGAGTAGTAGAATTATCTATAGCCTTAGACTTAATAGTTATCTTATTAGTAGAAGTTAGCTTAGAAAGCGCAAGCGCGTGCGCAGTAATAGTAGCAGCTTACTTAGCTATAGTAGGCTTAAAAGTAGGTATAGTAGTAGAGGTAGTAGAGCTATTATTAGCCTTAGATATAATAGCTAGCTTAGCAGCGAGCTCTTAAGTGTAGAGAGTAGATATAGTAACTAGTATAGTATCTATAGTAGCTAACTTGCCTTTAGAACGCTTAGGTAAAGCTATAGTAGAGAAAGAAAGTTAAGGTAGAGTAAAGTAGAAGAAGAGAAGAAGACAGAGAGAGAATAGCAAAAAGCTACACGCGTAAAGGCAGAGTTAAGAGTAGTAATTACTATACGTAAGAAGAAAAGTTGTAATATTATTATTTTAATAGCCTAGTTACTAAGCGCTAAAGAGCTCTTAGGTAAAAAAGTAGAGTAACTAGCGCATAGGTTCTAATAGCAGTGTAGTACGTACAAACCTTCTAAAACGTCTCTATAAATATACTAGCAATATACTAGAGATAATAGAATATCTATTAGAGAAAAGGCTAATATTATAGAGAGTTAAGCGCTAGACAGGTAGGCGCTATAGAAAAGCAAAGATTAAACTTAAGAAAAATATAAATCTAAGCCTAAGAAATTATTAGCTGCTAATATTAAAAGTAATTAAGATAAAGTTTAGAATATACTAGAGAAATAGAGAAAGAAGCTACAGGCTAGTAGAAGAGATTAAATTAAAATAAGAAGAGTAATAAAAGAAGATATACTAGAATAGAAATAGTCTAAAAGAATTTCGCATTTAGATTTCTAGGTAGAAGTTTAGCGCATAGTATATTTAGATTAAGTAGATAGAATCTAGTAATGTAATAGGTAGAAAAAGATGTCTAATAGCTATTCTCTTGTTTATGCTTAAGAAGAAGAGAAGGCCTTCTTCTTAAGTATAGAAGAGATATAGTAGTAAAACTAGTAACATAATAATAGGCTAAATAGCTATTAGGCTTAAGAGTTAGTGCGCTAGAGAAAGCTAGGTCTAAACAGCGTTTAGACAAGAACAATAATAAGATATACATAATATAATTAACTACATTAAGCACCTGTTCTAATAGAGATACTACTAATCTTTCTACTATAATAGTTTTAGGCTAAAAGACCTAAAATAAGCTATAAATATAAAATAAAATAAAATTGTTAGAAGATACCTCTATAATAAAAACTATAAAACTCTATAAGCTCTTTTAGATATAAGAATAACTAAGATTATAAAGTATAGTTATAGTAGTAAAAAAAGAGGCCTTTAGATATATCTAAAAATCTTATTTAGAGCTTTCTCTCTGCTTTTTACTTATACTATATTACCTAAAACACTAAGTAAGTACTATTTTTTATTACTACTACTCTTACTAACTTTATAGCCTTAGTATACTTTTATTAGATAACTTATACTACTTAATTTTATAGTCTTTACTAAGTATCTTAAAGTCTAAGCTTTTTCTTATTTTATAATAAATAATTGTTAGAAATCTAAAGCTCTAGATTTACGTAAAGATCTAGAAGCTATATAGTACTTTTATACTTACCTTTAGTAACTTAGTAAGTTCTTTTTTAATAACTAAAAGCTATTTTAAAGTTTAGTTTACTTAAGAAATTATTATAGTATAAGCTAAAGAAAAAGCTACTTTTATAGTTATACTATTAGAATACAATATTATCTAGAATACTATAAAAGTTAATAAAATAAATACTACCTTTATAGTACTCTATATTATATAATAAAAGAAAGCTTTTTTTATACTTATATTTAAGCTAAATCTAAAAGTTAGAAAGAGTATAAGTAAGATAGTATTTGTAAAGTTTCTATTTAGTAATAAGAATATTATATAGATAGTTTAAGTGCTATAATATATTAGTATTAGTATTAGTATTAGTATTAGTATTAGTATTAGTATTAGTATTAGTATTAGTATTAGTATTAGTATTAGTATTAGTATTAGTATTAGTATTAGTATTAGTATTAGTATTAGTATTAGTATTAGTA
>NW_026055537.1:238152-240438 GCF_023757995.1 Alternaria metachromatica
AAATAAAGTATTAGCGTTACAGAGAAAAGTACTATCTAGCTAAGTATAAGTTATTAGATTTAACAAAATTAGATTTTAAGAAATTAATTAAAAAACCTAGTACTAAAGTACTAGCTTAAGTATAACTACGCTTTTAGTGCATTTATCTTTATTATATTATTAGAGTTTATATACTATATACTACTATTTTTAAAATACTTTGCTAAAGTAATATTTATATTAAACCTTAAGATAATTTTAGTACTAGTAAATATAAGATTAGCTTTTCTTAATTTCTTAAAAGTACTAAGAATAAAAAAAAAGTCTATAGGTACTAAAACTTATAACTAGAAGAATTAAGCTACTAGCTTCTAGTATTTTATAATTAGTTTTAATAAAGAAACTAGTCTTAATTAAAGCTTAATTATTAACTAAGTAAACTATAGCTCTACTATTAAGAACTATACTAGCTAAAAGCGCGTAAGACTTGTAGTCTATACTAGTACATAATAAGTTTTAACTTAGTATTTAGCTTTTTAGAATAAATAGTTATAAAAACTATATTACTTAAGTACTTAGTAGCTAGTATACTTAAATTTTAGTAAGATTACTTAATTTTTTTTAATAAACTACTTTACTTCTCTTTATAAATTTACCTTTATATCTTTTTTCTATATTAAGTAAAAGATTTTTTAGATATATTACTAGATAGCTAAAATTAAGTAATTATAGTATATAGTTAAAAGTAAGTATTAAGCTTTTACTTTTACTTTATAGTAGACTTATAAAAGTAAAATTTAATTAGTACACTAAAATACTTCTTATTTAATCTAATAGAAGTAAAAAGCTAATTTATAATAGTAGTAAGAATTAAAGTACTTTACTTTTAATAAATGTAACTAAAATTGTTAAGATAATAATACTAAATATTTTACTAATAATAGTAAAGCTTAATATATTTACTTTAAAAGCTATAGTATATAACTAATAAGATTACTACTAGTAGAGCTACTTAGAATTAAACTTCTAAAATACTACAAAGAGCTTAGTAATTATAAGTAACTTTTTAACTTCTAGAAGCTTAAAGATCTCTCTTTTTTAGAAAATTATTAACTAGTTAGTAAACTATATTTTAGTATAGTTTCTTTAAATTTATTCTAAATAAGTTTAATACTCTTTATAAACTATATACTTAAGAGTTTTATTAGTAGATATAACTACTATCTTAAAAGTGTTAAAATAAAACTAAATTAATTATCTCTAGTTTTCTATTCTTATTATAGTAAAGTATTAATATAGAGTAAAGTAATAAGATATAGTTAGTAGCTCTATATAGTAATTTTATTATTATAGGTATATTTATTAAATACCTTACACTTGCTATAATTAACTTTAGAATTTAATAAAACTCTTTTTTAAATATTTACTATAGATATAGTATTTTAATAATTATAAGAATAATAATATACTATAAGTTAGTTAGGTAATATAGTAGTAGTAGTAAATGTAAAGATTATAATAACTTAGTTATTATTATCTTTTTATTATTATTAAGCTTTGTTAAGATTGCACTTATTATTATTTCTTAACAAATTAGAAAAATTTCTAGTAAATCTAATTGCTTACGTAATAGAGATTTTAGTAGCTAGTTTTAATCTACTACACTAGGAGATTCTAAAACACCTCTATTTGTCTTAGCCTAGTTAATATTAGAGTTATTACGTAATTTAATAACTCTTATCTTCTTATCTCTCTTTCTGCAATTGCTAAAAGATCTAGTAATAAACTAATTATTAGTCTATGCAATACAACGCATAGACTAATATAATTAGTACTAGTCTAGATTATAAATCTAAGAGATAAGAAGAATTTAGCAGACTTAGATTGTAAATCTAAGAATTAAGCAGATTTAATTATAAATCTTTATCTTTAGGCGGAAATAGGCAGATATTTACACAATTATTCTAGTAGCTATTTTCTATAAAAGAAATAGCAATTCTTTATAGTTATTCTTTACCTAGCAATAATATTATTACCTTTTACCTATTATCTACTCTATAATTACTTTATTACAATCTTTATTAGTTATACTATTTATTATAGTATTTAACTACTTTGTTCTAATAAAGGTATATTTTATTATTAGAGAATAGTTCTTATTACTTATCTATTCTTTACAGGTTATAAGCCTAGCTAGGCGCTTATAGCTTTGTTAGAACATATTTTATTTATATTATTACTTATTCTAAGTAATTAATATATTTAAAAGAAAAAGATTTTTATTTATTCTAAAAGAGTTATTCTTTA